>NW_026637081.1:0-2648 GCF_028554395.1 Pezoporus wallicus | reverse complement strand
AGAGATCGGGGGCATTGACATCAAACCGGGGGGCAACCGGAGCATCCTGCTGGTACCGGACCTGCCAGTCCTGCTCAAAGCGGGGTGTGTGGGGGGGGGTGCAAACAACCCGTGAGGCCCCGGTACCGGATACGGTGTCCGTACCCCCCCCCTCCAACCTCCCGTTACCTGATGCACGAAGGGGAACACGAGCAACCCCAGTTTCTTCCCCACATAAACCGTATCCACAGCGAAATAATACTTGAGCCTGCCCACCGGGAGGAACCGATCCAGCTACGGTTTGGGGGGCAACGGAAGGGGGTTGATGCTCCCGGTAACCGGAGCTCCGCTCCCCATCGCCCTCCCTTTGCGGTTCACTCACGTTCCGGTCCACGAGATCGCGGCCTTGGCTGGCCAAGCTGCTGCCGTAGGCGGCGGCCAGGCTGGACACGGGCTCGCTGAGGAAGGCGGAAGGCGGAGGGAACGGGGAAGGGACGGAGGGAGGCGGAGGAACGGCGGGGGGAGCTCCGTAAGGCCCGGCCGCGCTCGTGTCATCGAAGAGAGGAGGAGGAGGCCGGGGAGGCGGCGGCTCCGCCATGCGCGGACCGCGGCGCTTGGGGGCTGCGGGGAGAAGGGACGGGGTGAGGCCGGGGAACGGGGCCGGTACCGGCTCCCGGTTTCGGGACCGCTTCCGGTTCCCGCTACGGGACCGCTTCCGGTTCCGGTTCCCGGTCCGGTTCCGGTTCCGGTACCGTAGGCCCAGCCCTAGGCCTCAGGCCTGAGGCCTTCCCCCTCCCGCCGCGGAGCTCACGGGCCCGTGCTGCTCGTCCCGGCTCCATCCGCCGACTACTTCCGGTGACGTCAGACGCAACCTTACGTAAGGGTGGGGGAAGCTGGAGTCTGATTGGTTGGTTCCCGAGGAGTGGGTGGGGTTGGGGGAAAAGGGGGAGGAGCGCTGGACGCGTTGCCATGGGGACAGAGAAGCGTCGCCAGGGCTGATGACGTGGCAGGAGGGGAGGGGCTGTGGCGGGCGCTGGGCCCCATAGGGGTGGCTATGGGGCCCCATAGGGGTTACTTGGGGGGCCACTGTGCCCCATAGGGGTTACTGGGGTGGTCACTGTGCCCCATAGGGGTGGCCATGGCACCCCATAGGGGTTACTGGGGTGGCCACTGTGCCCCATAGGGGTGGCCATGGGGCCCCATAGGGGTTACTGGTGGAGCCATGGTGCCCCATAGAGGTTACTGGGGGCACCACGGCACCCCATAGGGGTGGCCATGGGGCCCCATAGGGGTTACTGGTGGAGCCACTGTGCCCCATAGGGGTTACTGGCATGGTCATGGTGCCCCATAGGGGTTACTGGTGGGGCCTTGGCGCCCCATAGGGGTTACTGGGGGGGCCATGGTGCCCCATAGGGGTTACTGGTGGGGCCATGGCACCCCATAGGGGTTACTGGGGTGGCCACTGTGCCCCATAGGGGTTACTGGGGTGGCTACTGTGCCCCATAGGGGCTACTGGCAGGGCCACGGCGCCCCATAGATACTCATCACACAGCCTAGAAGCAGCCTGGGCTTTATTGCAGGTGGATAAGGGGGGGGCGTGTGGGTCTGCCCCATAACCAGGGTCCCTTTGGGGGGGGGGGTCCCCACAAAGCTCCTTTGGGGTTGAAGCACCCAAAACCCATGGAACCGCTATGAAATGGGGGCGAAGGGGGGCAAAAAGGAGGGGGAAAACCCCAAAAGAGGGGGAAAACCCCCCAAAAAGGGAGGTGGAACCCAAGGGGGGAGGTTGGGCGCCCCATAGATGTTGGACACCCCATAGGTGAGGGTGGATGTCCATAGGGGACACTGGGTACCCCATAGGTGAGGGTGGACACCCCAAAGGAGACCTTGGACAACCCATAGATGCCCCTGAACACCCCAAAGGAGACATTGAACACCCCATAGGTGATGCTGAACACCCCATAGATGCCCCCAAACACCCCATAGATGCCCCTGAACACCCCATAGATGCCATTGGACACCCCACAGGTGATGCTCAACACCCCCTAGATGCCCCCAGCCCCCCCATAGATGCCCCTGAACACCCCAAAGGAGACCTTGGACACCCCCTAGATGCCACCAGCCCCCCCTAGATGCCCCTGAACACCCCATATGTGCCATTGGACACCCCACAGTTGATGTTCAACACCCCCTAGATGCCCCTGAACACCCCATAGATGCCATTGGACACCCCATAGGTGATGTTCAACACCCCACAGGTCCCATTGGACACCCCACAGTTGATGTTCAACACCCCCTAGATGCCCCTGAACACCCCATAGATGCCATTGGACACCCCATAGGTGATGTTCAACACCCCATAGGTCCCATTGGACACCCCACAGGTGATGTTCAACACCCCATAGATGCCATTAGACACCCCACAGGTGATGTTCAACACCCCATAGGTGATGTTCAACACCCCATAGGTCCCATTGGACACCCCACAGGTGATGTTCAACACCCCACAGGTGATGTTCAACACCCCATAGGTCCCATTGGACACCCCATAGGTGATGTTCAACACCCCATAGGTCCCATTAGACACCCCATAGGTGATGTTCAACACCCCGTAGGTGATGTTCAACACCCCATAGGTCCCATTGGACACCCCACAGGTGATGTTCAAC